>NW_025064923.1:292767-294085 GCF_019112545.1 Guyanagaster necrorhizus
CACAAAGGGAAGGATCTGAAGTTTATGAGGATTGACAATGGAAAGGAATATGTCAATGAAGAGGTAAAGGAATACCTCCAGGACAATGGCATACAGTTGGAATTGACTGCAGCATACTCTTCATCTCAAAACAGAGTTGCTGAGAGAATAAATTGGACTCTTGTGGAGCATGCATGCACCATGCTAGAAGAACATCACTTACTGAAGTTTCTATGGCCCGAGGCAGTGGCATATGCCATATATTTGAAGAACCGATCACCAACCAGAGCCATCAAGAATGATTTAACCCCAGAAGAAGTGTTTCAGGGCATGAAACCAGATATTTCAGCACTTCAGGAATTTGGAGTAAAGTGCTGGGTGTTGCAGCAAGATAACAAGAGGTCAAAACTGGACCCAAAGTCAAGAGAATTTATTTTCACAGGTCTTACAGATGAATCCAGGGCCTGGAGATATTATAACCCTCAAACCAGGCAGATTCAGACCTCAAGAAATGTTATATTCCTTGAAAGCAACACTACAGAGTCTATAGACACTGACTATGTAGTCTCCCATTCTTCGTCGCTTGAGGGGGAGTCAGAGAGCAAAGTTGAGCAGACTCTGAATGAAAATGATGGCATTTCGGACAATTCTGTGGATGCCAGAAATGCTGAACCAAAAGAGGAAATAGCCCCTGATGTGTCATTGATCAAATCAAATTTTCTAATATGGCATAGGAAAGTGATCAAGCTATGTGACAAATCGATCCGGATTGCATCAAAGACTCAACCGAGTTACCAGACACTTCATAATCCAAGTGTACAAGCTGTGAAAACATCAAAACAACAGCGTACCTCAGAAGAATCATCTTTGGAAGCTGTAAATGTTGCAATAGACTATGCATGCATTGGGAAAACTGCAGACAATCTCAGTGATGAGCCATTAAGCCTTGAAGAAGCCAAAACAAGGCCAGACTGGCATCATTGGAAAAAAGCAATGGATGAAGAATACAATCTATTGACTTCCCTAGGCACATGGCAACTGAAAGAATTACCCAAGGACAGATCACTTGTGGATTGCAAGTGGACTTACAGATTGAAAAGGGATGGTGATGGGAAAATCACCAGATACAAGGTCAGACTTGTTGCAAAAGGATTTTCACAGGTACCCGGCATTGATTTCTTTGAGACATATGCACCAGTTGTCAGGCTGGACATATTTCGCCTACTCATGGCAATTGCTGCTCAAAGAAACCTAATCATTCATGGAATGGATGTTGTTGGAGCTTACTTAAATGGTAAACTCAATGAATCCATTTATATGGCACAGCCACCTGAATATT
>NW_025064923.1:294800-330585 GCF_019112545.1 Guyanagaster necrorhizus
TTATGTCTGTACCTATGCAGGGGGAGCTGTTACTTGGAGTTCAAAGAAACAGCCCACCATAGTCTTATCCACTATGGAAGCAGAATATATGGCCCTTGCACACACAACCCAGGAAGTAATTTGGCTACAAGCACTCTTAACCAAATTAGGATTGCCACCTTACAAAGCGATGACTATTTTTGTTGACAATCAATCAGCAATCAAATTCACTGAGAACCCTATATTCTATGCATGATCGAAGCATATAGATATACAGCATTACTTTGTTTGTGAGCACATGGCTTCAAACAAAGTCAAAGTTCAGCATTGCACATCAGAAGAGAACTTAGCGAATATATTCACTAAAGGCCTACCAAGACCATTACATGAGTATCTATCTGCAGATATTCTAGGAACTTGGAATTGAGAGGGAGTGTTGGGATAGCAATCCCAAGTGAGTACAAGAACGTACTCGAAGATACGATGCCAGTCAGTGGCAGCTGACTTGGATTGTGATCTGGACTTATTTAGTATCTCATAGAAAGATCTCGAAGTAATATGAAATGTATTTAAGTAGAACATTTCTCTCTCAAGAGGCTAATACTAGTTCTCTGTTACATTACTCTGCTCTCTACTTACAACAAGAAGAAACCATGCTAGTGCTTTTGTTTCCCACAGACAAAGATCACCAAGCACAAATCGGGCATTTTTCCATGTCATCGAAGCGACAACTGAATATGATAAGTGAAAACAATATTGGCATGTGTCCAGGTACTTGTTGCTCAAAGCAATGGAGATGATGGACAAAGATATAGTCCTACAGTTGGAGGAAGCCAAGGAATGGATGTCAGACACCAGACACTACTGTCATCACCTCAGTCATGAATAAAAGCTGCCAAAGATGTCTAATAAAATCAAGATACATATATTCTCTAAGCGAAAGAGAAGCGATAGCAAGGATAGCAGAGGCAAGGACGACAGCAGTGGATTCAGTGAGGCAAAGTACTCTGATGGGAAATAGCAGATATTCCTCATGCAATGAGCTTCAAAGTCCATGCCTAGTGACTGATGGTTCTGAATGGGTGCAGGATAAAGGGTTTCCAGTTATAAGTGACTCGGCTTCACAGTGCCATTGCGCTGAGGCCATTTTCAATAGCTGTGAATCTTTCGACAGCTTTGTCGATCTTGATGCACTTTGCAGGGTCAGGTTCTACTATAGCTATCACAAGAGCTTCATAAAACCAAACAACTTCATTCCTCAGAGCCCTTTCTGAATCTTGTAGTTTGCCAGGGTACCCCAGAGTGCTGATTATGAGTTATGGCTGCAGTCTCAGCAGGTGTAACCGACCTCGGGCAGGAAGGCTCTCAGCGCATTGCTATCAATAGCAAATGGGTTACAGAATATCATTGGGTCAGCGATGGCCTCTGGTACCATTTGATCACCTCCAAGAGCAGGCTCTGCAGCAGAAAGATCATCAGCATTGTAATGATTGGAAAGACTGAAATCGATGAAGTAATATTTTGGTGGTCATTCTATGTCGGTAGTACAATGTCAGACCAGAATAATCATATTTCAGATCCCTTCACTGAGGATGAAAGCTACCTGAGAACACATCCATAGCATCCATAGATATGTCCATATATCCTCTGTCACTGCAGCAAATTTTAGCATAGACCATACTTCTCTAATCTAACTTTTGGGGCTCTTACTGATGTGCTGATGGTTGCAATTTGGGAGATATGACTTCTGATAGAGCCATCAAATAGGCAAAGTTGCACAAGAGGTATGAGTTTAGTCAGAATATTATTATCAACTATGTACTTGGTATCAACAAAGCAATGGCTAGATTCAGAGTCAATAAGGGCAATGAAGCACAGAATGATGGAGATTGGAGACCTATCAAGCTCCAATCCAGAAGAGAGTTCTGCTGAAAAGGGAGCATGGAGAGAATGATTGGAGAGAGATGTTGTATTGAGAGTGATGACCTCTGGTATGCAAATAGAGTCAATGCAACCCTGAACTTGCACAGAGCAAATAGGGTTGCTTCCTAGTTTTCTGACTCTGATGGAGCCAGTTCCTCAGAAGCAGAAACTTCAACTTCAGCTGCATGACCTTTAGCAGAGGCCAACACTTTCTGCTTGCTGCATTCCTCAGTCTTGTTCTTACCACCATAGAATATGCAGAAATTGTTTTGGTGGTGGCAGTCCTTTTTTTCCTGTGTAAGACAGCTGTCTTTGCCTAGCTTTTCAGCATAGGGCTTAGAATTGGAGGTGGACAGATCCAGAGACTGTTGGAAAGATATTTGATTGAGATTTGAAGCTGGAGGAGAAGGAGTTGTGAAAGGTGCTTGAGGCTTTGCAGAACATGCATTAGATTTTTAGAGGAGACATATACAATTAAAAGATTAATTGCATTTTTGGGAAGCCCTGGATTTAGCTATGAGTTGATGAGTCAGGTGATAGGTGCTCCTGGTCTGGAGGAGACAGCTAGGTAATAAAAGATAACTAGAGTGTGTAAATTATCAGATGCTTAATTATTTTGAGTACATACTCAAGGTATTCCTCTTTTGCCAAATACTGAGGAGCTGATTGTCTCACCAGAACCAGAGAGTGAAGGTGATGCTCATGATGATGCTGCCTGTCAGAGTAATAATCATCCAAAGTGTCATCTATTGCTCTTACCAGTTTCCTCATCATTACTCAACAAGCATCTTCAAGCTCACAAGGTGATGGGAATCTCATAGCTTGTTATTGACAATCTGCAGTAATACATAAGTACTTGTCAAATAATCAAACTGTTCTAGGGAAAACACAGTCATAGATATTCTGCATCATAGGCAGATACTCTGGATCTGTACTATTGACTGCATTACTGGCCTGCCTGATTGGACCACTCTTCAACGACAACTGGTTGCAGCCATTAAACAGGAAGAAACAGAAAAACAGAAATCATTAGATAAGAGTGTGACATTGTCAAGTTGCAACTCTGAGATGTTGAAGAAGCAATGGCTGGGGTGCACACATTTGTTTGATCCTTGTTCTGCCTACTAACTTAGTGGTTGTTATATCCAGTACAAAGATGCACACTATAAGATTTGTCTGACAGCAACAATCTTGATTTGTGCCTTATCAAGTAAGATACACTGACAAATCTTATGGTGTGCATTTTTATACTGGATACAACAACCACCAAGTTAGTAGACAGAACAGTGAACAAATGTGCATACTCCAGCTATTGCTTCTTTGCTATCCTGGAGTTGCAACTTGACAACATTACACTTCTATTTAATGATGGCAGTCTTTCTGTCACTCTCCTGTCTAATAGCTGCAAGCTCTCTATGACTCTCCTCTCTAACTGCTGCAATTTGTTGTTGAACCACTCTGATCAATGTTATGCTACTACTAAACACCTATAAATATCTGGCACTGCTAGTACCAGGGTTTACTTCTGTATCAGAGAGTTTAGTAGGTGTATTGAATTTTAGCTTGAGACTGAGGTATATTATTATAGGCTACTGTCTCAAATACTTTGTCTAAAGCTCTTCATTCTACAGATGACTATTATCCCATTTTCATGTCTCCTACTCATTGTTTTAATGATAATAACTGCATTCATGCCTCTGGGCATCATTGTCTTTCTGCAATGTCATTGCTATAGCAAGTTTCCTATGTATTGCAGTGTCTATTATGAAAAAGGTGTGGGATAGTGATGGTCAGCATGCCATTCCTGGCTGCTTATTGTGTGATTGATGAATAAAACACAGCTATTGTGTTATTATAGTATTGTTATCCATAGTTCTATATGGTTATCATGAGATATCTTTATGGCTGAGATCATACTGCAGTCAGGATTGATCAGACTTTTGTAAGTGTCAGCTTACTAAGCATCAGCAAGTTATAATTAGGGGTGAAAATCATGATATTGCCTCTTTCTCAAGGCAATCATCCTTGATTACTTAAAGCAGCTCAGAGAACAAGACATAAGTCTCATTCTTTTCCTTGATTTTGATAAAGATATCATGCATTCTGTTCAAAAAATGCTTTTGTTCTGTGAAGGTTTCCACCTTTATTCCATTAATGTCCTTTCATATGTATAACTTTTTGCCTTTGAATGGTTGTCATTTTTATTCAAAAGAAAGCTTTTAGATTCTGACATAGTTAGTTTTGTCAAATATCAGTCACTTTATCAGAGCAAAGTTGATCACTGCAAGTGAGTTTTATGCTGTGTGGTATTTTGCTATAAGCTTTTTGGCATGAGAGGTTCTTCTTGGCATACCAGTGGTTTTCTTTATTGCCATGTCCTTTGAAATAGACCAAGAACCACTGTTTTCAATAATGGATTTTATCATCAAGAGTTGCATTAATTTTATATTCATCTTTATCATTGACAACTATCAGTTTAAGTAGTAATAGTGTCTGCTGATTGGGAAACTCAGCTGGTTAAAATAGCTTGAGTAAGTTTTCATTGAAGACTGAATTATTTTTCATGTCTTTGGAATAAACAATTTATATATTCCATTGTCTACTTTCTTTATGATCTTGAAAAAGCCTCTATGTTTGTCATCCAATTTCTTCATCATTCTGTCAGCTTTTAGGTTTTTCATGTTTAGCATGATCTGATCTCCTGCATGATACTCTCTTGCTGGTGATTTCTTCTTATCATACTGTTTTTTCATTGAGTTGGCAGCTCTGTTCAGAGCCTGTTTCATCTCATTATAAATTTTCTTTATATCATTTATAAAGTCCTTTGCTCAGAGTACTTGACTGTCTCTTTATAAGAGATTTATCCTAATGTTTGAATGAGTTCTAGTGTTTGCAAAGAATAGGCTGAAGTCTATTGCTAAGTTTTCTCAATTGTTATAAATAAATCCTGCTAAAGACAGTCATTCTATATTATAATTTCTTATCTTATTTTTTTCTTATCTTATCTCTTCTCTCAGATGCCTATCTCAATTATCTTATCATAGGCATCTATCATACTATAGATTAGTTGCCATGACTATATCAGACAACTCATATATTGTGCTACAGCTTATGATAAACATCTCACTAATGAATGATACCTATTGTTTCATGCATAGATACCATGCTCTTTAGTTCTAACTCATAGACAAATACAATAAGTAGGTACTATATTTGACTTACTCAGAAACATATATAAGTGGCTAACTCTCACTGTAGTAGACTCAGCTTTAATAGGAACTGTGGCATATAAAAAACTCACCATAGCAATAGTATAGCAGAGCAACAATAACAAACAAAAGCAAGAGCACAGTTATTGTTATTCCAGACAATGAGCAGAGGGCATGAAAAGCAGACAATAGTCATCTGTAGAGCATAGAGTTCCTTAGACAGTATATAAGATAGTAGTACACACTGATGTACCTCAGTCTTGAGCTAAGGTTTAATACACCTACTAAACTCTCTGACTATCTGATGCAAATACTCTCACCACAATAGCAGACTATCTCTACTAGCCATGCTCTTTTATCTCTCTTTGTGAAATCCTCATTGCCTACTTTATTATTCTCATTATACTTTTATATCAAAACCAGACCCAGACTCAGAATCCAGAGTTGGACCTTAGCAGAAGTAGTGCTGAAGATTTGTGAGTGTTAGTAGAAGCCTAACATACATTCAGTTTCCTTTGCAAGGTAATTGCATAGGAAAAGAGAAGGTAGAAGCTTTAAGCTAATTGTTAGACTTGCTCAATACATGATTCAAGCATATGATAAACTAATGCTGTATTGAATTCATACAGTCATACTAGAGTCTACTTGATGTACTTGAGGTGTGTTTTTAAGGCCATAGCAGGTTTGACTCAATAGAGAAAGTGATATGAATAAACTTTAGTTTAAAATGTGGGATAGTGATGATTACCACATTGTTCCTTGTTATCTTATTGTGCATTGATGAATAAGGCATAGCCATAGTGTCATCATGTCTTTATCATCTTTTATAAGGTCAGCCTGGGATTGGGATTAGTAAGCAGCTGCTTACTAAGCATTGACAAATCATGATTTAGAGGCAAAAATCATGACATTACCTCCTTCTCAAAGCAATTATCCTTGATTGCTCAGAGCAGCCCAGGGAAAAGAGATTGTGCTTCATCCTTGCCATCAATTTCAGTGGAAACATCATTGGTGCAGTTGAGAAAATGGGATTGGTTGACAAAGGTTTCAGCAGCTAGATTATTTTCTTCTCACCATATAAATAGCTTTTTGCATTTAAAGAAATGTCAGTCTTTTCTGAAGGGCAATCATTGCATATGGATATAGTCTGACTTGTCAAATATTGGTTGACTCAATAGAGCAAAGTTAATAGCTGCCAGAGAATTTTGATGTGTCTAATATTTGGCAATGAGAGTTTTTGCATGTGAAAGGTCTTTTTCTGCATACCATCAGTTTTTCTCATTATCATACCTCTTGAAATAGACTAAAAACCACTGTTTTCTGTATTGAATCTTATTATCAAGAATAGTATTAATTTCATATTCATCTTTATTATCAACTACAGGTTTAGGTGGTAATAGTTTTTGCTGATTAGAGAATTCAGCCTGTTAGAATAGTTTGAGCAAGACTTTGTTGAAGATTAGATGGATTTTTTAAGTCTTCAGAATAAATAATTCATATACTCTATTGCCTACTTTCTTTGTGATCTTAAAAGGTTCTCCATATTTGTTATCCAACTTTTTCATGGTTCTGTCTATCTTTAGGTTTTTCATATCTAGTATGACTTGATCTCCTGATTAATACTCTTTTTCTGATGCTCTTTTTTTGTCATATTGTTTCTTTATTGAGTCTGCTGCTTTTAGAAGTGCTTGTTTTATCTCATTATGGATCTTCTTTATTTCAGCAGTGAAATCTTTTGCTCAGAGTACTTGACTGTCTCTTTGTGTTATGATTTTTATTCATTTTTCTTTCTTTTACCTCTATTTATGCTTAGTCAGAGTATCTGAACAAGCATTTAAGACTATGGGACAGTCTGAGTCAGCACAATCAGTCATTGTTTTAGGACATATAGTGATGCTTTAATAACAGGATAATCTCCCTTTTGTAGGTAACTATGATACTCCAGAATAATAAGCACCATAGCTCAAGTATACACAATTAGTAGGACTATATTTATCTATAAGGCAAACAGTATATAAGTAGCATAGACAATGTCATGTATCTCTAGCCTTGAGCTATCCTTTGTTCTATCACTTTATCTTGAATCAACTTATATTGACCTTAAGACATAATGCTGCTGTTACAATTTTTCTTTATTTTTTTAATTTTCTATTGGAAACTCCTATTTATGCTTAGTCAGAGTGTCTAAACCAGAGTGCTTAAGACTATGGAAGGAGCTTAATCATTACAACAAGCAACTCCATCATTATTCTCTGATGCAGTGACTAGTCTTTGACAATATACAATCAACCTTTTGTATACAGTAGCAATGTCCAAAGACAAAAGGCACAAGGACTCAACAAATATACAATAGGAAGTCTTATATTTAGTTTTACAATATACAGTATATAAGGAGGCTTGCTTTTGCTGATAACCTCAGCTTCAAGCTAAAGTTTATTCATACACTATTCTACTCTTGAGCCAATCCTAAGACCTTGTCATATCATGATCTATATTCACAATAGTGAACTCTGATGTTCCACTTGAAGTGCAAAGTGATGGCAGTTTATCACATATTTATGATCATATGCAGCTTGGGTCTAACAATTAGCTCAAAGCTTTCTTTTCTCTTTCCTCATGCACAATAGTGTGAAGGAAACTGAATGTCATCAATCAATTCAGAATTCCCAAACTTTGATCATGAGTTCTTCAAACTCCTTGTCTCTATCATCAGAACACTGTTAGGCTTGCTGATCATCATTCAGCTCTGCCAAGAAAGACAATCAATCACTGCTTAGACAGTCTAGCACTACTAAGAATTCTAAAATATTTGACAAATACTCAAAAATGTCATCTCTGACCTCTCTCTCTACAGCATCCTGAACTCTCCCTGAATCTCCATCCAGCCTCTGATGAGAACTGTACTTCAAGCTGAGTCTAGGAGAGCAGATTCATAGAGCCCTATAGAAGAAAAAAGATACACTTATCTTCTACAGTCCTTAAGAAAAAATACCTGACACAGCAACTCTCACCTCACAGAGTTCAGAAACCCATGAATCTCACCATCAGTCTCCAACTATGAGGATGAGGACCTCTCTAACAACTTCTTTGACAACATGCCCTCTGACAATCTCTCCCCCCTATGTGAAAGGCTTAGAAATATTATTTAAGACTCTCTTGATGCTATTAGGGTGATTCCAAGACTCCAATTCATTCTACCAGCATACTCCAGATATGACTCCCTCTATACCACCCTGCAGTCCAGCCTCTATCTATAGTCAGAAACCAAGTTTACTTCAGATATAGAATTAGAGAGAGAATATATAAGCTGGAGACCTACAATTGATGATATAATTAATCAGTTCACCTAGGACTTTACTAAAGAGGAGCTCTATACTGCTAGTGAAGGAGTTATCAAAGATCTCAACTGAGCTGAGATAGAGCAGACATAAAGAAAGAAGCTCTACTATAATGAGTTATATGATATGCAGCATTGTTGATGACAGCAAGAGCTTGAAGCTGTCAAATAGGGCACTTCCAGCTTATGCACCTTAGATCTACAGACTGATAGAACCTGCTCCCCCTTCCAGAAGCCTAGTACCCACCACACCAAAGAAACTGACCCATGAGCAGGACTCTACAGTCTGGTCACTCTTAGTAAAGTTGACAGAAGAGAAAACAGTGATAGAATCCCATATCCTCTCTGATGAACCCTAAACTCTGATGAGGCCATAAAGAGAGAACCTCATTTTCCTTTCAAAGCTCTCAGCATTATAGACACTAATACCATCATCTTTGATGCAGACTCTGTACTCAACACCTACAGGCTACAAGTTTCTCTCAATGCCCACATCTCCAACTGAGGCCTCTGATAATTTCTGGACAGAAGGATCACTCAACTCTTCTTTAATCTCTAGTTTAATGCTAACTTCCATATCTATAGCCAAGACCTGGAGGAAGCACAAGCATGAGATGGTCACAGACTTGACCTCAGTATTAGTGCTGCCTCTCTTCAGCCTCTTCCTTCAGCCAATGTTGCTAGACCTAGCTCTATTGGTGACCAGCTCTCCAGCAACTATTCAGCCTATGGAGCCAATCTACAACCTGTATGATGACTTTTGTGAGAAGGACAGTGGGGGCAAGGCAGACAAGGAGAGCAGCAAGGATAATGCTGGGAATGACATTCCACTTGACTGGAAACATCTCTGAGAGTATGTCAATAAAGATACAGATGAAGAAGTGCTACTCAAGGAGATACAGAGAGAGTGAGTGAAGAAATACAACTGACTGTACCAGAATAAAGTAGCATTTTTATAGAAGGATGCAGTCTGGTTAGCCTCATCAATAGGACAGAAGTATATTGCAGCAGACAATTGTGAAAGAGAGGATATTCTACAGTATGCAGCTACAGAATATGCCATTCTCACTTATAACAGAAGACACCCCAAAGACCAGCTTGGAAGACTACCAGAATACATCTCCAAGTATGATATCAAGCTAATGCTATGGACACCATCAGTAACTCTAAAGTATGCTGTATACATGGCACCCTCTATTCAAATTCAGACTAGCTGGTTCTCCTATGCTACCACAACTATCTATTCCTTAGTAACTCAGCTAACACACCTCTATCCTTGGCCAACCCTTCAGCAAGCCAGCTTCCAGAATCTATGGATCAGAGAAAGTCAGCTACTCAGCAGGCAACCTCCTTCAGATGAGGCTAAAGGAAGTGGAACCAGCAAGAAACCAGTCTGGGATGATCCAGAAGCAGTAAAACTAGGATTTACTATCAGAAACAGAATCATAGTCCAAAAGAATGCTGTCCCTCTTGGAAGCCTGGTGGCAGATAACAACTCTCTCCACTCCTTTTTCAAGCCACCAACTGAATTTCATTGCCTGCCATTTGATGAATATCTGAATCTGATAGGTGCATTAGCTCAGAATGTGATTATACTTGCATGTAAATCTGATCTTATCTGCACTCTCTGCCCCTTCAAAAGTGCATCAGATGATATTGACCACTTCTTGATTGATTGTGAACAATATTTTGAAGTATACATTGTATACCTAGGAACTGACATGAACAAAGTCACCTTTGCAGCCTCCTACTTTGAGAGCAAAGCCAAATATTGGTGGACCCTCATCTCTCCAACCTTTTACTTCTCTACTCAATAACATCATTGATTCCTCTCTTAGCCAGTATTTAAACAAATAGTTTATAATAAGTTCATTGATCTGGTCATGCAGAAAGTACACAAGAATAAAATAAAGGAGTTACAAATGGCTGGCAATAAGATAGCAAGCAAGTATTTTGATGAACTGGAGTAGTTAGAAACTCTCACCAGCATATGAGATGGTATTGATGATGATGGGAGAATGGTTGAATACCTCAAACTTGGAGTATCCATCTCTTATATCAAAATGATATCTGATATAGGCACCAATATCTCTAAGGGGTATGACCAGTGAAAGAGGTGGATTGAGAAAATGAACAAAGAACAGCTTTAGCAGAAAGCCATCAATACAGAACTCACACCCAAGAAGAAGACCATTCTTTCCTCCAACAGGAAAACTGGTGGGAGCACTCCAAAGCTTATATTACCCTCTCCTATACCACACAGAAAATCAGAACTAGTACTACTAACACTGACACTGGTAAGCTAATAGATATAGACCAAATGAAGAAGAAAGGGAAATATTTCAATTGTGAGCAGAAAGAGCATATGGCCAAAGATTATCTGAAGAAGAAACAAACACAAGAAGACATCTGAGCTCAGATCATGGAATTACAGAAAAAAGTCAAAGAACTAGAGTTAGACACAAAAATAGAAGAGGTAAAAGATGAAGCTGATCAGTGAGCAATTCCACTGGATCAGCCAGATTAAGCAGAACAACCAGTATAGCTGCTGGACAGACTAATAGTTTCTCTGTAGGTATATCTATATTTAAATTATGCATGCATTTAAATATATCTAATTCAACAACTACACCACCTGCTAAAGAATCACCAAAAGCCAAAACTCAAATATCTACAGGCTGAACAGGAGGAGAGACTCCTATCAAATGGCTCAAACTATTTGATACTAAATAGATCTAGAGAGCTATCAAAAAAGCCAAGACAGAGGAAGCAGCAAAGATGGTACTCAAAAACTGGATACATAAGACCTGAGTTGAGGAGGTCATCAATAAGATGATCAAAGAGATGAGACAGGCAGAATGATGCCAGACCTTGGAATGGCTCAATGAGTTGTGAGGACCATGAAGATATGTCCATTATACTAAGGCTTAGAGCCAAGACTTAACAGTCAAAGTCCAGATTGAGACACTCATAAACTGGTCTATTCATGCAGTCATGATATTAGTCAACAGTAGATGCATCAGCAGCTTGATTAATCATGCTTTCATCAACAAGCATTAACTCTCCACTAAGGCCACCACTGCTCTGATTTCAGTTTACAATGCCAATGGGACAAAGAACCAGGCTGGCTTGATCACAGAATTCATCAAACTAAGACTCACCATTGGAGATCATTCTGAAAGAATTGACTTGGCCATTACTGATCTTGAAACAAAGAAAGTATTCCTTAGCCATGACTGGTTGATCCAATATAATCCCCTGATCAACTGGAAGACTGAAAAAATCACTTTTGCATGATGCAAATGCTGAAAGATCCCATTTGAGTTACCAGACAAAGATTCAGATGACAGATGAGATGAGGAGATGAAAGATGGAGAGATGATTCTAGCAATTGATCTGAAACCCACTATTCACATCTGGGTGATGCACCATGCCAATAACCTGGCTGCCAAGGCCAATAAAGAGAAATAGAAGATGTTTGAGAAGATGGTATCTGAATGGGCTCAGGATTATTAAGATCTATTCACCAAAAAAAGTTTTGATGAACTCTCAGAACTGAAACCCTGAGACCATGCAATAGAGCTTATCTCTAACTTGAACACCAATCTAGACTGCAAAGTCTACTCTCTGAGTGGACAAGAGCAATAGGGATTGAATGTATTTATAGAAGAAAATCTGACCAGTGGGTGCAGTAGGCCTTCAAAATCTCTGGTGGCCTCTCCATTCTTTTTTGTCAAAAAGAAGAATAGCAAGCTTTGACCAGTTCAAGACTACTGAAAACTGAATGAGATAATGATCAAGAACTGCTATCCACTTCTGTTGATCTCTGAATTAATAGACAAACTCAGGGGTGCTAAGTATTACACCAAACTGGATGTACAATAGGGATACAATAATATACAAATCAAAGAGGGAGATGAGTGGAAGGTGACTTTCTGAACTAACCAAGGGTTATTCAAACTAACAGTCATATTCTTTGGCCTAATAAATTCCTCCACTATCTTCCAATAGATGATGAATGATATCTTCAAGGATCTCATCACCATAGGAAAGGTCACAATCTATTTGGATGTCATCTTGATCATGTCTAAGGACCAAGATGTTATGATTTTTCCTCATTCTCTCATTTTAACCCCTATTTATGCTTAGTCAGAGTGCCAAGATAAAGCATTTAAGACTATGAGACAAGGCTTAGTCATCATAACTAGCCACATCTGTTATTGTCTTCTGACATAGCAACACTGCTCAATAATGCACAACTATTCTTTTGTGTACAATAGCAATGCTCTAGAACAATGAGCACAATAGACTCAGAAACATACAATAGGTAATAATATTATTAGCACACCATATACAGTATTTAAGGATGCTCACTCTCACTGGAAAACCTCAGCTTTGAGCTAAAGTTTATTTCTATATCATTTTATACTCAAGCTGATCCTAAAAGGCCTTATGACATATTGATTAGATTATGCATCAGTGAACTCAGTTAATCACCTGAAGTGTGAGGTGACTTCTGTTTATCATGTGTATCTGCTCATATGATACTTGAGTCTAATAATTAGCTTAAAGCTTCTTTTTCCCTTTTCTCACACACTATAGTGTAAAGGAAACCGAATGTTCTCAATCAATGCATCAGATCCAAACTTTGACTGAGAGTTTTTTAAACTCCTCACATCTATTGTTGGTACCTTACTAGGATTACTAGTGATCATTCAGCTATGCTGGGAATGCCATTCAATCACTGCCTGGGCTATCAGATATTATAACAAGTTCCAACACATTCAACAAATACTATGCAATATAACCTTAAACTTTCCCCTCCATAACATTCTCAAATCCCAATGAACATCCTATCAGCTCCCAATGAGCCCCTTATCTAAAGCCAGGCCTAGCAGCTTGCATCAGAGGGATATTCAAGAAGAAAGACAATGATACCCTCCTGGACAACCTAGCAGAGACTATGACCCTCATATCATAGAATTCAGAAATCTCTAGGTCCTGACCCTCAAGCATAGTCTGGTCTCCACCTTCTCTTCCATCATCTCTCACATCTACAGGATTGCTGATCATGCTTGAGATTCTCTCAATGTCACTTGGGTGGCTCTAGGATCCTGCAGCACAGCATCTAGAAGCCAGTCTAAGGGCACCTCCAGTCCAGCTGCTCATTTTGTTGGAACAAGCAGTGGGCTGGAGAGGTCACCCTTGGACTGGCTCAATGATGAGCAGCAGTATCGAGAAAACAGAAATGAAATCATTCATTAACTCTTCTCTGTATGAGACCTTAATGTCCCCTTTAACTATAATGATGCTCTTCAACAGAAAGAGCAAAAGCAGCAAGATACTCCACAGTCAGTTCACAGCAAGCTTGAAGAGTGTCTCCTCGAGAAAGGCAGGCAAAAGAGAGAAGCAGCTGTGACCACTGAGTATGACTGGCAGCATCAGGAGGAGCAGCAGAATATAGAAAGGGCTTGACTGGTGAGGGCTGATATTTCCAACTGGTATAAACTCCAGCCTGAGGTCATATCTGTACTTGTATCAGTCTATATCAATTGATCTCTCTTGACTCCAGTCTTTAGAGAGCCCAGCACCAACTCTGACCCCTGAGACTCAGTCTGCTAGAGAAATGCAGAAGTCCTCACAGACAACAAAGCCAGAAGAAGAGAAGATGGAATCTCTCCTCCAGCTTGGGATGATATCCCAAAACCCTTTCAATACCCTCCAACTCTACAGTATCTCTCTCTCTGATAAACTCTCAGCACTGATATGACATTCAGTGATAACAAGTCTATTCTCAGTCACTATGAACTATGAGTGTTTGGAAATGTCCACATCTCCACTTGCACTCTCTGAGGGTTCCTCAGTAGTTAAGTGGTCAGACAGCTTCTCAATAATAGATACAGAAGAAACATTCAGCTCTATCATGAGCAAGTGGCAATAGTGCTAGCAGCAGGAGGGAATTGGTATGACTCTGATATCAGAAGTCAATCTGCCTCCACTCACCTCAATGCCTCAGACTTTTTGAGCTCCACTGCTGAGCCTAGCACTCAGTCAGAGCAGCAACTCAATAAAGATAGAATGACCATGAGGAGAGGAGAAGAGTTTTTATGATCCATCTGCTGCTTTTCTCATTAAGGAAGAGGAAGACAATGAGGATGAGGGAGACAAGGAGACTGAAAGCAGTGGTCTGCTCCACCTCAGTAGAGAACTTGCCTACAGGTTACAGAAGGATACAGATAAAGAAGAACTGAAAAAGACTGTTCAGGAGGCCTAAACACAGGAGTATCAGAAGCTCTATCAGCAGAGGGTAAATTTCTTATAGCATGATGCTACTTGAGTAGCATTGCAGATGGAACAATTATACATGAAATCCACAGCTAATGAACAAGTAGAAATCTTAAGACATGCAGCAACCAATTATACTACTTTACAATACACTAAAAATCACCCAGAAGACCTGGTCAGCAGATCACCAGCATACCAGATGCTGAAGCCAATACAGCCAATGCCTTGGTCACCTCCCATCATGCTGAAGTGAGCTGTATATATGGCACTATTAATCTAAAGCACATTTTCATACTCCATCTCCTTGTTTTGTTTAACAGCAATCCAGCTATTGAAATTCTGACCACTGCTGAATAACCCTCCAAGCTCCTATCAAAATCCCTGGACTGACAAAGAGAGCAGAATTCTAGGAGCACAACCTCCACTTGATGAGGCCATGGAGAGCAGTAAGGAACTAATAAGAGATGACCCTGAGACTATTCAATTAGGCTTCACAGTATGGGATAGTATCATCATCTACAAAGAAGCTGTCCCACAAGGCAGCCATGTCTTAGATGACAACTCTCTCCACTCATTCCTCAGACTGCCAACTGAATGGCAGCATCTCCCCTTTTTAGATTGGCCCAACTCTATGTGTACACTACCTGCAGACACTGCAGTATTACAATGCTGATCAAACCTGTTGCAAAAACTTTGCCCTTTTAAAGGGGCCTCAGACAACATTGACCATTTTCTGATTGATTGTGAACAATATTTTGAGGTCTATATTGGGTTTTTAGAAACTGATATGAACAAGATCATATTTGTTGCCTCATACCTTGAAGAGAAGGCTAAAACATAGTGGATCTTGATTTCACCCAACTTCTGATTAACCATGAGGGAACACTATCAATATCTCTCATAGCCTATATTCAAACAAATATTACATGACAAGTTTATTGATCTGGCAGTACAGGAGGTGCACAAATAGAAGATCAAGGACTACAAGATAGGAGAAAGAGCAATGACAGACTACTTTGATGAGCTGAAATGGCTCACAAAGCTTGCCAACATTAGGGATGACATGGCAAATGATGGAAGGATGGTTGAGGCCCTCAAGAGAGGCATCCCCTCTTTATATGTCATGATGATCTTGGCAATCAGCATCAAAGCCTTGATACCAGTTGGATATGATAAATAGAAAGAATGGATCATTGAGATGTACAAGAAGCAACAAAGGCAGAAAGTAGAATCAATGACTCTGCAAGACAATTTGAAGAAGTCGACTCTGCTAACTCTGGGAAACTCTGAATCATCAGGCACAACTGCCAGGAAATCATCAGGATCCTCGATAGCCCTCGCTTATGACATGCAGAAGACTGAAACAGGAACCATGTATATAGGAGCAGAGAAGCCTATGGATGTTGACCAAATAAAGAAGAAAGAAAAATATTTCAACTACAGACAGAAGAGCCATATGGCCAAAGATTGCCCAAAGAAGAAATGAACCAGAGAAGACATCTGTGCTCAGATTGCCAAACTTCAAAAGGAGGAGGAGGATCTTAGTGCAGAGACAAAGGTAGAGGAGGTAAAAGACAAGGCCAGTCAGTGAGTGATTCCACTGAACTGGCTAAAGGACTTCAAGATGTGCAATCTATAGCCACTAGTTAGACTAAAAATGTTCCTGTAGTTACTCTTATGCCTACCACACTTGCACATTTGAATATACCCCTGTTGTCCATCTTGCACACTGAAGAATCACTAAAAGAAAGAACTCAAATATCTTAGAGCTGAATAAGAGCAGAGAGCCTCACCACATGGCTCAAGCTATTCAATACCAAATAGACTTGGAGGGCCATCAAAGAGGCCAGAAGTGAAGAAGCAGCAAAAGCTGTGCTAAAAAACTGGATCCACAAAACCTGAGTCGAAGAAATCATTGATAGAGTAGTCAAAGAGATAAGAAAGGCAGAAAGATGTCAAGCCCTGGAGTGGCTCAATGAATTATGAGGACCATAAAAATTCATCTGTTAGTCCAAAACCTCTGAACAGGATTTGGTAGTTAAAGCCCAGCTTGAGATGCTCACATTCCAGACTGTTTATATTGCAACTGCCTTAATTGACAGTAGTTGCACAGAGAGTTCTATTAACTGAGCCTTTGTTGAAAAATATAAACTCCTCACTAGGGCCACTATGGCCCCAATCCCCATTTACAATGCAGATAGAACCAAGAACCAAGCTGGTTTGATCACTGAGTTTATTAAACTCAGGCTCACAATCAGAGACTATTCTAA
This sequence comes from Guyanagaster necrorhizus, assembly GCF_019112545.1. NCBI lineage: Eukaryota > Fungi > Basidiomycota > Agaricomycetes > Agaricales > Physalacriaceae > Guyanagaster > Guyanagaster necrorhizus. The sequence continues at coordinate 311,804 of NW_025064923.1, forward strand.
ACAGATCAATCTAGCTGTAACTTACCTGAGGACTAAAGAAGTGTTTCTTGGACATGACTGGTTGATCAGGCACAACCCATTGATCAACTGGAAGACTGAGAAAATAACCTTTACCTGCTGTAAATACCACAAACTCCTCTTCAAATTACCAGACAATGATCCTAAGGACTGGTGGGACAAGAAGATAGAGGATAGAGAAACCATCTTAGCCATTGATGTTCAATGTTCAATAAACATTTGTGCCATATATCATATCAATAACCTGGCAGCCAAGGCAAACAAACAGAAGAGAGAAAGAACATTTAAAGAAATGATGCCAAGATGGGCTCAAGACTTCAAGGACCTGTTTGAAAAAGAGAGCTTTGATGAACTCCTGGAGTCTAAGCCTTGAGACTATGCAATCAAATTAATCCCAAACACTAATGCCAACCTCGACTGCAAGACCTATCTGCTTGGACATAATAAGCAACAGAAACTTGATAAGTTCCTTGATGAAAACTTATCTAGTGGAAGAATCCAACCTTTTAAATCCTCTATGGCCTTGCTATTCTCTTTTGTAAAAAAGAAAGATGGCAAACTCCATCCTGTACAGGATTATCACAAACTTAATAAAATAATGATTAAAAATTGTTACTCCCTTCTCCTGATCTTGGAACTAATAGACAAGTTATAAGGAGCCTGATATTATACTAAGCTGGATGTTCAGTGGAGATACAATAATGTGCAGATCAAGAAAGAAGATGAATGGAAGGCAGCCTTCCATACTAACCAAGGACTGTTCAAGCTGACCATAATATTCTTTGGACTCACTAACTCTCCTGCCACATTCTAATAGATGATGAATGACATTTTTAAGGATCTCATCACCACCAGAAAAGTTACTATCTACCTTGACAACATCCTAATCATATCAAGAATAAAGGAGGAGCATAGAAAGTTAGTATGACAAGTGCTGGCTTTGATGAGAAAACACAAATTGTTTCTCAAAGCAGAAAAGTGCAAATTTGAGGTACTTGAGACTGAATACCTCAGAGTGATAATCAGTGAGGAGAGTATATAAATGGACCTGATTAAGATTGCTGAGGTGACAGAATAGTCTGAGCCCACACAGAAAAAGGAGCTCCAATTGTTTCTTGGATTCACAAACTTTTATTGGTGATTCATCTGAGACTATAGCAAGGTCATGTGACCAATGACTCAGTTGACAGGTAATATCCTCTAGACCTGAGGTCTCTCTCAACAGGCTGTATTTGATGATCTAAAAAGATGACTTGCAGAGGATGCTGTACTCATCATCTCTACACAGGAAAGGAAGTTCCAAGTGGAGGCAGATGCCAGTGGAGAGGCTATAGGCACAGTCCTATCACAAGAGCAGGATGGGAAGTGGCAATCTATTGCCTTCTTTTCAAAGGCACTTATAGTAACAGAATGAAATTATAAAATCTACAACAAGAAATTGCTTATGATAATGCTCACCCTAGAAAAATGGTGACATTATCTGATCAGAGCTATCCAAATGTTTGAAATCTGAACAGACCACCAAAACTTATAGTATTTCTGACAGCTACAGAAGTTAAATTGATGCCAGGTCTGGTGGGTAATCAAGCTAAGCCAATACCAGTATATGCTGCACCACAAGACAGGAATAGCCAATAAAAAGGCCAACCTCCTTAATCAATGAACAGACCATGATCAGGAAGGGAGTGATAATGAGAGAGTCACATTGCTAAAATCTGAACACTTTAGGGCTATGATAATGCTAATGGAGGAAGAGATCCATGAATGAATCAAAAGCATGACTTATGATCTCTGAAAATAGGATCAAAGAGTCATCCTATCACTCAATCATGAGCAAGAAATAATGAAGGAGAGAGGATTGATTCACTACAATGAGCAGATCTATCTACTAAGAGACTAAGGTCTTTGCAGCAAAATCATCACCACCTGTCACAACTATGTGATGGCTGGTTATTCAGACATCACCAAAACAAAAGAACTCATACTATAGGAATACTGGTAGCCAAAAATAGACAATAACATTATCCAATATATCAAGGCCTGCAAAACCTGCTAAAGAGGAAAGTTATCAACACAACCCTGGACCACATCCTTACACCTAAATGAGGTTCCATCATCACCATGGATCTATATCTCAGTTGACATAGTCACTGGATTACCAGACTGCAACAGCTATAATGCCATTCTCATCATAGTTGATCAGTTCTCAAAGACAATCATCTTGATTGCCTGCTTGACAGAATTAATCTCCAAAGAGTGGGCTAAGATTTTGTGTGACAAAGTCTATGCTAAATATGACATGCCTCAGGTTATGATATCAGACTGTAGCCTTCAATTTGTCTCTAAGTTTCTTGATAATCTATACAAACTACTGAATATCAAACGGAATGCCTCTATAGCATACTATCCACAGACAGACAGGCAAACTGAGAGGGCCAATCAGGAGATGGAGAAATATCTCCATCTATTCATCAATTATCACTAAGATGACTGGGTGAAATAGTTAGCTCTTGCAGCCTTCTAACACAATAACTGCATCCACTCCATGACTAGTAAAATCCCATTTTTCATCAATTATGGCTGATATCCCAATATCAGCTAAACCAAATGACACTATACAACCACTCTGGCATCCTCAGACTTTGTCACAACCATGACAAAAATCCACAATGAAACTAAAACAGCATTGAAAAAAGCAGCAGCAACAATAAAAGTGCAGTATGATAAACACTATCAAACCACACATACATATGTAATTAATGACAAGGTCTGGCTAGATACAACCAACCTTCATCTGCCTCAACCAAAACAAAAACTATCTAACAAGAGGACAGAGCTATTCCTAATACTCAAAAAGATCAGCAAATCAGCATACAAACTATATCTGCCTGCTAGCTGGAAAATCTATGATGTATTCAACAAATCACTATTAATACCATATGTCACACCCATTTTTTCAAACCAGAAAAAACCACCTCTCTCTCTGCCAGACCTTATCAACAATGATAAACATTATAAAATTGACCAGATCTTAAACTATAAGCTACAGAAAATAAAGGCAAAAGGGAGAGGCATGACAACAACTATGGATTACCTGGTTAGTTGGAAAGGATACAGACTAGAATCTAACTAATGGGTCAATGAAAAATTGATGAATGCTGATGACATTATATATGACTATGAATTATCCTTAAATTAAACTATCAGGATGATGATTTTAACAAAGGGGTAATGTTATAATTTTTTCTCATTCTCTTATTTTAACCTCTATTTATACTTAGTCAGGGCATCAAAATAAAGTGCTTAAGACTATGAGACAAGGCTTAGTCATCACAACTAGCCATGTCTGTCATTGTCTTTCAATGTGATAATGCTGCTCAACAATGCACAACTATCCTTTTGTGTATGATAGTGATGCTCTAGAACAATGAGCACAATGGACTCAGAAACATATAATAGATAACAGTATTATTAGCACACCATATACAGTATTTAAGGATGCTCACTCTCACTAGAAAATCTCAGCTTTGAGCTAAAGTTTATTCCCATATCATTCTATACTCAAGCCAATTCTAAAAGGCCTTGTGACACATTGATCAGATTATGCATTAGTAAACTCAGTCAATCATCTAAAATGCAAGGTGACTTCTGTTTATCATATGTATCTGCTTATATAACACTTGAGTCTAATAATGAAAGAGTACAAGATGGCCAACAAACTGGCCACTGAGTACTTTGACAAGCTGGAACAACTTGGCAAGCTTGCTGGAGTCCAGAATGATATTGCAGACACAGGCTGCATGGTCAAGTACATGAAGATGAGAGCATCACTCTCCTATCTGAAAATAATCTTAGATCTTAAACAAAATATCCTAAAGAGATATAATGCATAGAAAGAGTGAATCATCATAATGTATAGAGAGAGACAGTGGCAGAAGGCCAAACAGATCACTCTGTCCATCAGGAGACAGAAGCATCAAGGACAGGGACAGAAGACCAACACCTCTAGCATGACCATGCCTGCCAAGCTTAATGGCTCAACCTCAACTTCTTCTTATAATGAGAAGAAAACTAATATGGATATGACATTTACTGGAACAGATAAGCCTATAGATGTGAATCAGCTCAAAAAGAAGGAGAAGTGCTTTAATTGTGGCTAGAAGAGCCACATAGTATGAGACTGTCTCTAGAAGAAAAATAAGCACACTTGAGAAGATCTCCAAGTGCTGATAATGGAATTACAAAAGAAGGATAAAGCCCTTGGACTGGAGATGAAGGTCAAGAAGGTAAAAGACAGGGCTGAGCAGTGAGTGATTCTGCTGACTCAGCCAAAGAAATAAGTGATGTGTCACAAGCAGATACTAGATGGACTGATATTATCTCTGTAGTATCACCTATGTCTAAATTATGCATGCATTCAAATATACCTGACACTACCACTCAAATATTGGAATCACTTAAGGAAAACACTCAACCATCTATGGGCTGAACAGGAGCAGTGAGCCCCACTAGTTAGCTCAAGCTATTCAATACCAAATGGATCTAGTGAGCTATCAAGGATATGAAGGACAAAGCAGCAATGAAGGCTGTACTCAAGAATTGGGTCTACAAGATCCAAGCTAAAGAAGTGATCAATGAGATGATAGAAGGAATGAAGAAAGCTGAGCAATGTTGAGTTCTGGAATAGCTCAACAAACTCTGAGGATCACAGAAGTTCATCTGACAATCCAAAACTCCAGGCTGAGACCTTTTAGCTAAAGCCCAAATCAAAACCCTCACATCTCAAAACACCTATATAGTCACCACACTGATCAACAGTGGATGCACCAGCAGCTCAATTAATTGTGCTTTCATCACTAAACACAAACTCCCTACTCAAGCTACAATGACTCCAATCCTAGTCTACAATGCAGATGGGACTAAGAACTAAGCTAGTTCAATCACTGAATTCATCAAGCTCAGACTCATGATCAGCAATCATTCTGAAAGAATCAACTTAGCTGTAACTGACTTAGAGGCCAAGGAAATTTTTCTTGATCATAACTGGCTGATTTATCATAATCTGCTAATCAACTGGAAAACCAGCTGCATCATATTTGCACAATGTCAATGCTGAAAGATTCTGTTCAAGCTGCCTGACAAAGATCTAGAAGACTGATGGGATAAGAAAATAGAGTATTATGATTTTTTTAATTTTTTTTTCTTTTCTTCTTGATTTATTCAGAATTGACTCCTATTTCTGCTTAGTCAGGGTGCCTAAATCTGGCACTTAGAATCATGAGAATGCTTAGTCAGCAGCATTACCCCAATCCTGATCGCTGCTGTGAAGTCACACAACAGCACAATGACAAAGAAGTCTCTTTTATCTTTATGCAGCAGTAATAGCAGTAACAGCATAACAGCAGGACAATATCTTTTATAGGTCTCTTAGTGATGCTGGACAAAATGCTACATAGCACCAGCAAAGACAATTAGATAGTTATATTCTTAGAATGATAAGGATTTAGTATTTAAGTAGTGTAGCTTTTACTGTAGTAACTTTAGCTTCAAGCTAAAGTTTATTCTTTACCATCTACTCTTGAGCGACTTGCAACCATCTTGATCACACAACTCTGATAGCATATCAGTGAACTCTAATAGTCAACCCAAAGTGCAAGATTCTATTAGTTTATTACATGCTATTAGTCACATAGAATTTGAGCTTAACAATTAGCTTGAAGCTTCTGGCTTCTCTTTCTCAGGCCCAATCATGCTGAGAAACTGAGTGCCCCCTGCGCTTAATCCTTCTGACCTGAACTTCACTTATAAGTTCTTTGAACTCTTGGCTTCTATCATAGAAATCTTGATTGGTCTATTGATGATCATACAGCTGTGCTATAGATGCCAATCAATCACTGCTTGGGCAATCAGACACTATTAAGAGTTTCAACGTATTTGAACCATCTTCTACAATGTCACATCAGACCTCCTCCTCCATAACATCCCTGCCTCTGTCTAACAGTTCTTCTGACCTTCAGAAGGAGCTGACCCTAAAATTGTCTCTGGAAGCTTAACTGAAGGGCATTCTAGGAAAGAGGAGCAGCAGCAGCAGCAGCAGCACACATATCCTCTGTAACCTCTATTGGCAGTCATCTGAGACCCTGAAAATCCTTGAGCTACAGGGTTTTGACAACTCAGACCTGACACCCCCATTCCATTCTTCAAGTGCTACATCTCAGCAACAAGAACAACAACCCCCATCTCTAGCACCAGCCTTGGACACCTTGCTAGAGACTCCCTTGATGCTCCACAGGTGGCTCAAGAGGCCAGAAATTCCAGAGGCCATGGGTCCTGACACACTATATCAGTATAAAGCAGAAGCATTGATCATAGGACAGAGATCAATAATGACCTCTACTTCAATGACAACAGTGATGAGCACCACTAGTGGCATGCTGCTGCTATTGCAGTAGATCAAATAGAGCAGCATGCGATTAGCCACACTGCAAGCAGAACAGGCAGTGTATGAGTGATACTGCATACAGCATAACAAACTGACAACACTGATCCAGTCCTCTCCCAAGAGAACCAAATTTGACATACCAGTAATATTTCTGAGTATCTTTAGAAGCAGACATGAGTCAACAGTGAGATTATGAGAGAGAACACCCTCTTTGGGCAGTATCTCTGAGCATGAGCAGCAAAAGAGCAGAGGAGAAACACAGAAAGTAACTGAACTAGTATGCTTATTGGTACCACCACCAACAGCATATCTGATACTCCATTCCAGGGATCTAGCACTTCTACCATTGAGCCTGACCCCTGGGCAAAGCTACCTGAGGGAGTCATCTATGCAGATGAAGTCCATTGAAGGGTGTCACTCAATCTCAATGATGATTGCCTGCTATCTTATGAGACTGATACTATCACAGAGACTGATAATATTCTCATCTGGAGAGATAGGATATCAGCAGACCAAGGGGACATTAGGGGAGACAATGAGGGTATCAATCCTACCAGAGACATCAGGAGGTTTCTCAATGGGAATTTTACTGCCCTCTTTCTCAATCTAAGATTTTACAGAAACTTCCACTGGTATCACAGAGCAATGGCAGCAGCAGCAGTGAGAGAAGAAGTCGAGGAGCAGCAGAGGTAGCCTGAGCAGCAGCCTACTCTTTGACCTAGACCCAATGATGCTGGATCCAGCATGCAGCCTCAGCACAGCTGTTTTAGAGGTCTACAACCTATGCAACAGTTCTCTCCTCAAGAGAGATGTGGGTGAGACCAACAGTGAGAATATAGATGATGAGAAGAAAGAGGATCTCAACAGAGAAGTTGAGGATGCTCAAACTGACTGGACCAGTATGTGGGACATACAAATGCATGAAAAGAAGTTGAAGGAACTGGTGTGAGTTGCATGCCAGAAGGATTTTATGGAGTTGTATCAGGATGGTACAACTATGCTATAGACAGATGATACCTGGTTGGTGTTACCCATGAGACAAATGTATACTACTGCTAACAGAATTGAGCATGCAGAGATTTTACAATATGCAGCCACTGAGCAGGCTATTTTTATTTATAATAAAAGATATTTAGGACACTAAATGCAGGTATTACTGCTATACAGGCTAAAGTATAGCATAACATCAAGGCCATGGATGCTGAGTGTGGTGCTGAGCAAGCTGGCCAACATGACATCCACAATCTGAACAATGTCATCAAGATATTTATTCACTATCTTGGCTGTCCATAGCACAGCATCTTGGCTTTTCAGAAGCCAACTCCAACTGAGCAGCCATTACCCAAACCCTTAGAAATTGCTGATTCAGCAACCATTTGCTGGACAACCACCACCAGATGAAGCCAAAGACAGTGGAGCAGTCTCCAAAGCCTCAGCTGAGCCCACAAAAGACAACCCTATAGCAATTGCTCAGAGTTGGACTATCAAGAATAAGTGGATCATGCAAAAAGAAGCACTATCATCAGAAAGCCCTGTTGCTGGTGACAGATCCCTCCATTCATTCCTAGGACCCTCACATGGATGGGTGGGACCACCTCCTGGCAGGCTTCTGAATCCTATGCTCACTCTTAATACTGGCACTCAAATTCTTAACATCAAGCCTACTCTTGTATCTAAACCATATCTCTTCTGAGGGGCATCTGATGATATTGATCACTTTCTAGTTGATTGCAATCAATATTTCCAAGTATTTGTCTCATACTTTCTCACTAACATGTATAAGGTGATGTTTGCAGTGACTCACATAGTGGACAAAGCAAAAACATGGTGAGTTCTTATCTCCTCCACATTTTAGTCCACCATCAGATCCTATCATTGATATCTCTCATGGCTGATCTTTAAACAAATAATCATCAACAAGTTTATGGATCCAGCCATCCAAGAAGTCCACAAGCAGAAGATGAAGGACTTCAAGATAGGAGATAAACTGGCTATGGATTACTTCAATGAGTTGGAGCAACTTGGCAAACTCACCAGAGTCCAGGACAACACATCTGATACTGGTAGAATGGTCAAATATATGAAAATAAGAGTCTCAGCCTCTTATCTCAAGATCATCTCTGATATTGGCTATAGTGTCCTAGTTGAGTATAATGAGTAGAAGGCACATATTATTACAATATACAGGGAGCAGTAGTGACAGAAGACAGAATCATCCACCCTATTGTGGGGTGGACAGAGGCACCAGAGACAGGACATGAAGCCCTCCATCTCTAACATGACCATGCCTGCCAAGCCTGGTAGCTCAGCCTCAACTTCTTCATTTGGCAAGAAGTGAACCAGTACAGGCACAATATATACCAAAACAGGTCAGCCAATGGACATGAATCATCTCAAGAAAGAGGGGAAGTGTTTCAATTGTAGCCAAAAGAGTCACATGACATGAAACTGTTCTCAGAAGAAGAACAAGCACATTTATGAAGATATATGAGCACAGATTGCTGAGTTGATGAAGAAAGACAAAGACCTCAAGCAGAATGATAAGCCTAAGGAGGTAAAATATCAGGCCAAGCAGTGAGTGATTCCACTAACTCAGCCAAACTTTCAAAGAGTGGACAGTCACCCTCAGCCATTGAATGGACTGACTTTATTTCTATAGTATTACCACCTCCTATGTCTAAATTATGTGTGCATTTGAATATACCTGACTTTACTACTCAGATACTGGAATTGCCTCAGGAACTGAAACAAAAAACTTAAATGCTGATGTATGGCCAAACAGAGGCAGAGAGCCCTAAAAAAGATAAGTCATCACCTAAAGTTTGTCAAGCTAACAAATCTATAGAAACCCAAATGTCTTTGGGCTAAACAGAGGATCTCATTGGCTAGCTAAAACCATTTGATACCAAATGGACTTAGCAAACCATCAAGGATGCAAAGAATAAAGCAGCAGCAAAAGCTATACTCAAGAATTGGGTACACAAGATCCAAGCCAAGAAAGTGATTGATAACATGATTACAGAAATGTGAGAAGCAGAACAATGTTGAGCCCTGGAATGGCTTGATGAGTTATATGGACTGTGGAAGTTCATCTAATGATCTAAGACCTCAGGACAAGACCTATTAGCTAAGATCCAAATCAAAATGCTTACATCTCGAAGCACTCACAAGGTCACCATACTAATTGACAGTAGATGCACTGAGAGTTCAATCAACTGTGCTTTCATCACCAAGCACAGACTTCCAACTCAGGCTACAGCAGCTTCTATTCTCATCTATAACACAGATGGAACAAAGAACCAAGCTGGTTCAATCACTGAATATATTGAGCTTAGACTCACTATTGGTGATCACTCTGAATGAATCAACCTGGCAGTAACAGATTTGGAAACCAAGGAAATATTTCTTGGATATGATTGGCTGATTCAGCATAATCCACTAATCAACTGGAAGACCAGCCACATCATCTTTGCCAGATGTCATTGCTAAAAGATTCTATTCAAACTACTCAATAAGGATCCCAATAATCAGTGGGATGAAGAAATAAAAGACAGTGAAACTATTCTCACCATCAATCTACAGAAGGCCATTCATGTGCATGCAATACATCATATGAACAATCTAGCAGCAAAGGCTAATGCCAAAAAAGGGAAAAAGACATTTAAAGAGATAGTATCTGAATGGGCATAGGACTTTCAAGACTTGTTCAATAAGGAAAGTTTCGACAAATTACCTGAATCAAAACCCTGGGATCATGCCATAGAACTCATTCTCAACATGAATGCCAATCTGGATTGCAAAGTTTATCCACTTGGCAATAATGAACAACAGGAACTGGACAAATTCCTTGATGAGAATTTATCCAGTGGAAGGATTCAGCCATCAAAGTCACTGATGGCTTTCCCTTTTTTCTTTATCAAGAAGAAGAATGGGAAACTCCAACCAGTACAAGATTATCAGAAGCTCAATAAAATGACGATCAAGAATTGTTATCTGCTTTTCTTAATTTCAGAATTAATGGACAAACTCTGGGGTGCCAAGTATTACACCAAGTTGGATGTCTGATGGGGATATAACAATATCCACATCAAAGAAGGCGATGAATGGAAAGCTGCTTTTCAAACCAACCATAGGTTGTTTGAACCAATGGTCATATTCTTTGGCCTCACTAACTCACCTGCTACCTTTCAATAGATGATGAATAACATCTTCAAAGATCTCATCACAACAGAGAAGGTCATGATCTATCTGAATGACATTCTTATCATGTCCAAAACAAAGGAAAAACACTGAAAGCTAGTACAACAAATACTAGCCCTGATGAGGAAGCATTGACTCTTCCTCAAGGCTGAGAAATGTGAATTTGAGGTATTAGAAACTGAATATCTTGGAGTCATTGTCAGTGAAGGAAGCATCAGAATGGATCTCATTGACATGCCCTCTCTGTGTTCAGGCATGTAAAATTGCAAAAATTGTGAATACATAGATTGCATTCCAGTCCAATAAGCATGTAACAGAAAATAGGACTAGAGCACACAGAAACCTAGCTATCATAATGCTAAACTGAAGTAACAATAAGCAGAGTGCATGGCCTAGTAACAGACTAATACCAGAGGGATTATGCTGCATGTGAGATCCCAGCAATTAGCCCTAAATGTGCCAATACTATTACAAGAGGACATGCTAAAAATAAAAAGACTATGATTGAAATATAATCAGCAAGTCTGATCACATTGATCAAAGATGCACAGCTATTGATGCACTGATGGGACATGCTTTAGAACAGAGAACTGAGACTCAAAGAAAGGTATCTGAGTAAATAAGTATTGAATGGAGAAATAGACTGATGACAACAAAGTAATAAGTAGAGAAATATTACCCCAGGAATGAATAGCATGCATACTGCTCTGAGCCTTGCACACATACATATGGTGCCTTAGCATACATAATACAGTAAGGGACTCTGCATCATACTGAGAAATAGCACCTTTGATGAGTCAGATGGAATGACTGGCTGGACACAGGAAAGCAGAACATAGCCATTGTGACTGGCTCCTGGCATAAGAGATAACTCCAGGAGTCTGAGACAGTTTACCACTGTCAGAGATGTCACCAGAGAAATAAGAAAGTGAGCAGACCTGGCAAGGCCAGCTAGCCAATGTCAGCTAGCAAAGGAACAGTGGGCACAGTCATTGCTTGAAAGAGAATAAGCATGGTGACTGCAATATGTGCATAAATAATACTCACAGGATCCAGCATGGAGTCTCATGCTTTGAAGATACCATAGTAGGATTATATTAGTAAGTATCATAGTAGAGTATTTAAATACAGTATTGTATGAGTAGAGGACAAGTTTCTGACCCCCCACAGTTGCAGTGTATTGGGCACAGAAAGCCTTGCACTCTAGCTCTGGGTTTGTGTTAGTAACTTCAGGTGAGAGAATAAACTGATTATTGATATCATTAAGAGTGCTGTGAGAACTAAGTGAGGCATCAAAGCTCATGAAGGACTTGAGCCCAGTTTGATAAGAGGTTTTGGATTGCACTCTAACCTGAGAACAAGAGAGCAGTGTCTGAAGGGCATCATCTTGAGTTTTTGAGGTATTTGTGATGTGTGGTGCTACAGGTGGCAGAGGTTCAAACTCTTTGGCTTGATTAGTGTGTGCTTTTATGTTATTTCCACAGATTAGTAGAGGTTTGAACCCTTTGGTCTGTTGGATGGTGTTTTATTGTGTTTTATATCTCTAGATCATATAAGTTTGAATCCTGTGGATCTACAATCAGTTTGGAAGCTTGTGAACAGAGATCTGTGCTCTTTGGCACTTGTGGACATGTTTGTGATTGGTTTTTGCTCAGAGCATGAAGCTTTGAGTTGTGTATTATGTGTGTTAGGGATTTGAGTTAATCTGAGCTGTGCTTGAGACTATTTGAGAGTTTTGAAGGAGTGTTTTGATATATTGTATTGAGTTGCAGTACCATTTGCCTTGAGGCCCAGCAACATCTGTTGCCACCTCTTGTTCTGATAAAACAAAAAGCTTTGGGGCTTAGAGAGACCTCAGACTGTTGTAAGCATGCTATTACTGTTCACACATGATGATCTTATTAAAGAAGACAATTATATTTATTGATTGCTACTTTTATCACATTATAATCTTCCCACAAACTAAGAGTTTTGTGTGTGTGTTGGTGTGAGTGTGGTCAGTGGATAATGCTCTGCTGTATCTGTTTTCACATTGCACATGCTCAGATCCTCTTCATCATCAAAGTGGTGAGAGTAACTGAATGGCTGGAGCTGACCAAAAAGAAAAAACTACAGTCATTCCTTGGTTTCACCAACTTCTACTGGTGGTTCATCCAGGACTATAGCAGAATAGTCAGATCTATGATGCAATTAACCAGAAATGCACTATGGACTTAGAGACCATCACAATAATTGGTGTTTGACAATCTTAAATGCCAATTGGCTGAGAATATTATCCTGGCAATTCTCACTCAGGATGGAAAGTTTTGAGTAGAGGCAGACTCAAGTGAGGGCACCATAGAGATGGTTCTCTCTCAGAAACAGGATGGCAAATAGAGGCCTATCGCCTTTTTGTCAAAAGCACTCATTATCACTGAGTGCAATTATGAGATCTATGACAAAGAACTTCTCACTATAATGCTTGCTCTCACTGAGTGGTGGCATTATCTCATTGGAGCAGTCCAGACCTTTGAGATCTGGACAGATCATCTGAACCTCTGATATTTCCAACTCCTATAAAAGCTTAATTGCCAACAAGCCTGATGGGTTATGGAATTATTCCAATATGAATACATACTACATTATAAGGCTGATGCAGCAAACAAGAAGGCTGACTTTCTCAGTTGAAGGGCCAACTATGACTAGGAAGGAGACAACAACAAGGAAGTTGTACTCTTATGACCAGAACACTTCTGAGCAATGATCATGCCCACCAAAGAGAAAGTACATGAATGTATCAAGAGTGCAACCCAGAATCTCCACAAATAAGATCAAAGAATAGCTTCATCACTCAATCACAAGCAGAGACTAAAGAAAGAAGAGAGATTGATCTGTTATGATGGACAAATCTACATCTCAAGGGATCAGGGGCTATATGGTGATATCATTGCCACATGTCATAATCACATGACTGCTGGACACTCTGGGATTGCTAAAACAAAGGAATTAGTCTTGTGGAAGTATTAATAGCCCAAAATAGATCATGATATCACCTGATATGTCAAAGCTTGCAAGGTTTATCAGTGTGGCAAAGCCTCAACACAACTCCAAGCAGCTCCTCTCTATCTGAATGAGATCTCTTCATCACTATGGACTCACATCTTGGTGGATATAATAACTGAACTTCCTGAAAGTGACAGCTATAATGTGATCATTGTTATAGTCAATTGCTTTTTGAAGGCAATCATTCTGATCATCTGTTCAACAGAATTAACATCAGAAGGATGGGCAAAAATACTATGAGATAAGGTTTATGCAAAGTATGGCATGCCTCAAGTGGTAATTTCAGACAAAGGACCACAATTCATTTCTAAATTTTTAGATGACTTGTACCAACTCTTCAACATCAAACAAAATGCTTCAACAGCATATCACCTCCAGACAGATAGTCAGATGGAGCAGGTGAATTAAGAAATCAAAAAGTACCTGCAACTTTTCATCAACTATCAGTAAGACAATTAGATAGAATAGTTAGTCTTGGCAGCCTTCCAACACAACAACAGGATTCACTCTGCAACAGGCAAAACCCCATTCTTCATAAACTATGAGCGACATCCTCTCATTGCCCAAAGCAAATGAAAACACACAATAACACTAGTCTCTATGGATTTTTCCAAAGAAATAGCAAAAATCTATAAAGAAACAAAGACAGCTTTTGACAAAGCTGCTTTAATAATGAAAAAACAGTATGACAAACACTGCAGACCAGCACACAAATATTCAGTCAATAACAAGGTCTGGCTGGATATAACAAATCTTCATCTCCTATATCCCAAACAGAAACTGGCAGACAAATAAACAGGACCATTCAAAGTCACAGCAAAAATCGGTAACTCAGTATATAAGTTGCAAGTACCAGCAATATGGAAGGTTCATAATATCTTCAACAAGACATTATTAACCCCATATATTGCACCTGCCTTTTCAAACCAAGAACAACTGCCACCACCACCACCAGAACTCATCAACAATGAAGAACATTATGAAATCAATGAAGTTCTAAATCACAAATACTGAAAAGTCAAGGCATGAGGCAGAGACATGAAAACAACTATTGACTATCTAGTCAGTTGAAAAGGTTATAGCCCAGAATCAAACCAATGGGTCAACAAGAAATATATAGATGCTGACAATACAATATACAACTATGAACAATGCAACAATCGGCTGGATATACCTGTCAGCATCAGACATACAGTGAAGAGCAATAACAGCATGAGAGAGCATCCTGCTGAGTCACAATTTGCCAAATCTCAATCAACAATGGAGCCAGAAATAGACAGCAGTGCACTAAACAAGGCAGCAACAACAGTGTCTATCACCACTCTATGTATGGAGCATAATGGCTGAGAACAGAAGATTATGCTCAACATTATTAGTTCAACAGATCAGCCACCTGCTTGTGGATGGAAGGACTTATCTCTAAATTAGCCATCAGGATGATGGTCTTAAAGAGGAGGTAATGTTATGATTTTTCCTATTTTCTTTTCTTTTCTCCTTGATTTATTCAAGATTGACTCCTATTTCTGCTTAGTCAGAGTGCCTAAATCTGGCACTTAGAATCATGAGAATACTTAGTCAGCAGCATTACCCCAATCCTGGTCACTGCTGTGAAGTCACACAACAGCACAATGACAGAGAAGTCTCTTTTATCTTTGTATAGCAGTAACAGCAGTAACAGCATAACAGCAGGACAATATCTTTTGTAGGTCTCTTAGTGATGCTGGACAAAATGCTATACAGCACCAGCAAAGACAATTAGATAGTTATATTCTTAGAATGATAAGGATTTAGTATTTAAGTAGTGTAGCTTTTACTGTAGTAACTTTAGCTTCAAGCTAAAGTTTATTCTTTACCATCTACTCTCAAGCAACTTGCAACCACCTTGATCACACAACTCTGATAGTGTATCAGTGAACTCTAATAGTCAACCTGAAGTGCAAGGTTCTATTAGTTTATCACATGCTATTGGTCACATGGAATTTGGGCTTAATATAGAGAATGGCAAAATAATTCTCACTGTGGACCTGCAGAAAGCCATACACATTTGTGCCATGCATCATGCTAATGACTTGGCAGTAAAGACCAATGCAGAAAAGAAGAAATGAACATTTGAAAAAATAATATCTGAATAGGCATGAGACTACTGAGATTTATTCAACAAAGAAAGTTTTGATAAGTTATCAGACCCAAAACTCTAGGATCATGCAATTGAACTAATCCCCAATGTCAATGCCAATCTGGACTGTAAAACATATCCACTTGGCAACAATGAATAACAGGAGCTCAATAAGTTCTTGGATGAGAACTTATCCAGTAGATGAATCTGGCCATCAAAGTTTCCAATGGCCTCCCTCTTCTTCTTTGTCAAGAAGAAGAATAGTAAACTTCAACTGATACAGGATTACTAAAAGCTCAACAAGATGACAATCAAGAATTATTATCTGCTTCTGTTAATCTCTGAACTCATAGACAAACTCTATGGCATCTAATACTACATCAAACTGAATGTCTGATGGGGCTACAACAATGTATAAATAAAGGAAGGAGATGAATGGAAGGCCATCTTTCACACTAATTGAAGACTATTTGAGCCTACAGTTATATTTTTTAGCCTCACCAATTCATCAGCAATCTTTCAATAGATGATGAATGATATATTCAAAGATCTCATTCCCACTGAAAAGGTTATGATCTACTTGGATGATATTCTCATCATATTTAAGACCAAAGAGGAACACCAACAGCTAGTATAATAAGTATTAGTGTTATGATTTTTTCTCATTTTCTTTTCTTTTTCCTTGGAAATGACTCCTATCTTTGCTTAGTCAGGGCACTTAGGCCAGCACTTAGGACCATGGGAAGGCTTAGTCAGCAGCCCAGTCAGTCATGGTCTTATCACACTGCTGTGTGCTATGGAGGGAGAGACAATACTCCTTTTGTTCTCAAACTGCAGCATAGCAGTAATAGCATAACAGCAAGACAACAGCTTTTGTGGAGAGCTTGGCAACTGCAGCAGCAACAGCTCTGCAAGAGACAACATCTTTTGTGAACCCCTATTTATAGTTAAATAACAGAATAGTATTTAAGTAGCATAGCTCTCACTATAATACCTCAGCTTTGAGCTAAAGTTTATTCTCTACCATCTTATCTCGAGTGACTTGCAATGCCTTGACCACACACCTCTATTGACACATCAGTGAACTCAGTCAGTCTAATCTGAAGTGTGAGGTTCTAAACTGTTTATCACATGTTGATAGTCATATGGAGTTTGAGCTTAACAATTAGCTTGAAGCTTCTAGCTTTCCTTCTTCAAGCCTAAAAAGCTAAAAGAACTGAATGCTTTTCATCATCCTCTTCTTGACCCACAGGACAAAAAATTATAGGTCTTCCAATATCAGCTCTATCAACTCTGAAGTACCCCCTTCCTCCATTGAATTGCTGACTCTTCTACTAGGAACCCTCACAACTAATATAATCAGAGAACATCAAACCCATAATGTCACCTTTGACCAATTCCTCAATGGTCTTGTTACTGAGACCTGAATCACAGGAATCAGATCCAGACAAGGATCTAAAAGCATAAGCCAATCAGATCCTCTCCAAGCAGAAGAAGAACCTCTCCACAGTTCTCCATGCCTCCTGACCCCTGACACTGACACCACTGATGAACTGGTGAAAGAAGAGGAGGTTGAGCTCAGACAGCAATGGGAAAACAAGCTCGATAAAGAGCACTGACAGTTGGCTGGAATTAGCTGACCAGCAAAGAGGGGACCCTCCCCATCAACCCACCCTACCTAGGGCTGAGAATGGCCTGCAGGCACAGAATAGGATAAAAATCCTGAAGACAATCTCTATGCCTCAGATCACTAGAAAGAACCAGGAAACGATCAGGATCAAGATGCTGATAGACAATCAGGCACTAACAACAGAGACACAGAGACAGGAGGACTCCTGTCAGCTTGAGGAAGAAAGTGGTTTCCAGACACCGAATGGAATGAAGATCCCAAAGATGACCCTTATGGGATTAATTGGTGGAACAACACCACTGAAAAAGGAGAAAGCAGTCCAGACAGACCCTAATCCAGCAGCTCAGGAAGTAGTGGCATCCTGGCTGATGATGAGTCCTTTGACTGGATCATCAAGGCCCAAAGGCCATCAGTACCTCAGATCAGCAATCAAACCCTTCATAAGTTCTTGCACAAGAAGCTCACCACTCTCTTCCTCAATGCAGACTTCTATAAGGAATTCCAAAATTACACCAAGTGAATGGAAGAAGAAAGAGAGTGGCAGCAGAATGCCGAGACCAAGAGGGTATGAGATCTACCCTCCTGGGAGATCCCATATTGAAAGGACTCTGATGATTCTCAGAGCTGATACTGGCCTGAGGGAGGATGAAGAAATTGAAGAAGAGGAAATCATTCTCTTTGCAAGTAATCGCTGGGTGAAGCTTGTGAATGAAGAGGAACTGAAGAGGGAGGCCAGGATGGGATGATACCTAAGAAATCAACCAAAACCCCAACTGATCCCTAGGAGTGAGAAGGCACTAGTATCAGGGATGCCTCTGGTACTATCAGAAGATGAATACTTGCTGTTCCCAGCAAGTACTCCACCACTCTGGAGGATTGACTCTTCTTCTAGAAGCAGCATGACATCTTGGCCTTCTGAAGAAAAGCTAAAATACCCAAACCCATAGAGACTGCCAGTTCAGTGACCATTCACTGGACAACCCCCATCAGACGAAGCTGAAGGCAGCAAAGAACCTAAAAAACCCATGCCAATGGAAGACAATCCTGTCGCACTCACCCAAGGCTGGACTGTCAAGAATAGTCACATCATATGGAAGATGGTTTCTCTGCTGGGAAGCCCCATTGCCGATGACAGCTCCCTCCATTGTTTCTCAGGGCCTTCAAGTGGATGGTTGGGACCACTGTTATGTGCATGCCGCCGGCCTCTGTGTCACCTCAACCAACCACGAATCCAATCACTACCCACCGGACTCCGACCGCTTCCCATTACCTACTAATTTCATTTCACCAGTATCATTTCACATCCGTATTTCACATTGTAATATCTAGACCCC